>NC_028352.1:3316042-3344522 GCF_000741045.1 Vigna radiata var. radiata
GGAACCATTCATGCAAATGAAGCCAATCATCCTTACATCACTGCCTATGGTACCAAGAAACTTCCAAAACAGTCATCCTATGATGATACCAGTAAACCTTACATAACACAATATGGTGGAACCGATCCCAAACCTGATCTGAAAAAGTCTTCCAGCGTGGATCATACAGAGGCTTTCAAGGCAGGATTTTTCGCTTTGAATGATCTTTATGTTGGGAATGTGATGACACTGCAATTTCCCATTGAAGAGGTTTCTCACTTTCTTCCCAGAAAGGAAGCTGATTCTATTCCTTTCTCAAGCTCACAACTTCCAAGTGTTCTTCAACTCTTCTCGATCCTAGAAGATTCTCCCGAAGCTGTTGCCATGAGAGGAACACTTGAAGAATGTGAAGGAGAACCCATCACAGGAGAGACCAAGATGTGTGCAACCTCTCTAGAGTCCATGCTCGAATTCGTTAGCACCACCATTGGTTCAGGGACCAAGAACAACCTTCTCACAACTAGCCTCCCCACAATCTCTGGTGTCCCTCTACAAAAGTTCACAATTTTGGATATATCAGAAGATATCAAAGCTCCTAAATGGGTGGCTTGTCATCCCCTAACTTACCCTTATGCCATTCATTACTGTCACTTCATAGCCACAGGGAGCAAGGTGTTCAAGGTCTCATTAGGTAGTGAGAATGGAGAAAACAAAGTTGAAGCTCTGGGCATCTGTCATTTAGACACATCAGATTGGGATCCAAACCACATTTTGTTTAGGCAACTTGGAATTAAAGCTGGGCAAGATCCAGTGTGCCATTTCTTCCCCGTAAAACATCTACTGTGGATTCCCCAACCTTCACAAGCCACCATGTGAAGGAACTTCGCTAGCTTCTACAATAAACGTCAATCTTAGTAGAGATGACCATGTTCCTAATGTGGAGTTTCTCCTTGTGTTGAGGTTTTTATGCCTTGTTTTCTATACAATAATGTGTTAGGTAGAAAAAACCTCCTGTTAATGTTTGTTAATGTTTATGTTCCTTGAAAGAGCTCGACAACTCAACATTCACAATGAATATATATATATATAATCAAAATGTTGTCTTCTTATTCACAATGAGCAAGACTAGCTAGGTGAATCATTATAGACTTTGATTAGATTGGAAACAAATTTAGATCATTCGTATATATATATATATATATATATATATATATATATATATANATATATATATATATATATATATATATATATATATATATATATATATATGTTTGAAGATAAAAGGAAATATGTTTAAAATAAAATTTCCATTATAGAGGTTATTACGAAGAGTATAAGATTAATATTGTAATCACTACTTAAATATGTAATATATGTTAGATGAAAAGTGGACAACTATTGTATGTGTCAACCCTAACATATACATAAAAAAATTATATTTTATGGAATAAGATGAAATCTTACATGTACCAAGAAAGACTTTTTGAATTATTATTGCATGTAAAGTGTTGTACTTATTTTACAAATTCAGTTAATTACCTCAAATGCTCTATTGTAGTTATAACTTAAAAACTTAAATTATTAATTATATATATATATATATATATATATATATATATATATATACACACATACACACACCAACTACCAACATATTAAAATGATAAAATAATGGTGGTCAGAAAAAAAAAATTATTGTAAAAGAATGTCAACATCTTCATTAATGAGAATTAAATTCATATATATTTTCTACAAGGACCGAATCAAGTAGCTAAAATAATGTTGACTTATATGATAATGAAAATAAGGTTACTTATATATTTTTGGGAAATTAGTACAAAATCTTAATTAATTTCGTATGATAAAACAAAATTTTGTAGGCTAATTGTAATTCAACTCGCTATGAAAAAATTGTCATTCATATCACACAATGACTAACTTAAACAAGAGGTCACCAAAAATAAAATTCACTATAAGAAAATTATCAAACAACAACTACATTTAGAAAGAAAAAAGAAATCAATCATTGTATTAACTAAGTTTGAAACAATTTTATAAACTAAAAAATATTAATATCTAGTTTTTATTTCTAATAAAAAATATAATTAATTTATGTATTATAATTTAAATTATTTTTTAAAATTAGTTATCAAAATTCTAACTACTGATTTTAAAACATTTCCTATTTCGCTAGTTTTCTAACATGAGATAAAATATTACATTATTTTTATTTACTCGGTGTCTCAAAGTGTTTTTTCTTTTTAAATAAGAATTTGAAGAAAATAATTTAAATTTTGAATAAACTTTGATAAATCTGAATGGAAGTGCATAGATTAAGAGTAAAATAGCATTTTACTTTATCTGCTACAATAATTAATGTTTTTAATTCCATTTGAAGTTTGTAATTGTAATTAAAGTAGGCCGAAACAATTAAAACAACTTATAATTAACTAGTATTATTGAAATAACATTAATTTAATTAATAATTTACATAAAAAATCAATTATAACTTGCGAATTCTATTTCTTTTAGAAATCAACTTAACTACATGTTATTATTTAAGGTTTTATTTTGTGTTATAAGTAATTAGTAACTTTAATCAATCTTATTTTGACTCTGTCTGTCTGACTCATTAGTATTATATACTTAATATTATTATATACTTAAGATATGGTCAACTTTAAATTTAAACTATTTTAAATTTCGATTTTTAAATGGTGTGAAAGTATTAAAGTACAAAAACCTTTATTATTATATTATTTTTTACATGTTATTATTGTATAGTAATTAACTATATGAACATAATAAAGTATAATTGGGACAACTAAAAAGAGTTTATGTGACATTCTTGTTAGAAAAATCTTACTATATACACACTCATAACGTAACACACAAAATTTTACTCTTCAATTTATTGTGGGGAACAAATAATAAAAACTGACAAAATATCAACTAACTTATTCTATCATAAAATTCTACCTAAATAAACAGAAAAATCATAACTACCTATTCTTATTTTATATTTATCAAATCAAAACAAATATTACTATATTCAAAACTAATAAAATAATAAATTTCTAAAATTTAAGTTTATCCCAATAATTTTGCCACCCATATATAATCCAAAATAATTGTGTGATGTGTATGATTGTTTATACTCAACTTTCTTTTTCATTTTTGGGGCAACCAACACCTACCACTATTTATGGAAGACTCTTTTGTATCTTGCACGAATCAATATAATTAAACCAGTTCTTTCATGAGACATGGCCAAAAGATTTCATGAATATATTTATATAACAAAAATCAACAAACTTTTTATACATTATTTTTATTCTTAATTCGTACATAATATATGGCCCTAATTTATACTTTATTTTTTTTAATATTATTTTTGTTCCGATTTGTGACCATGAAAATGTTAAGAATCTAATTATTTATGTGGGGATCACCCTATTAATTAACTCGATAATGTCATTTAACGACTTTCTGGAGATGGTGTGGTCTAGGTCAATTATATTTGCATTGGAGTATATTTGCTTCAACAATAATAGATTCATTATTCCTCTATAATTCATCATTTCAAACTGTCTCAAAGGCAAAAGTTACATCAATATTATTTTAACTTAAAGTCAATAAATAAATAAATATATAAATATATGATAACTGCACTCTAACAATTATATAGAATGAATGATTCTAACAATATTATGATTATTGCATGAGCATTAATTGCAGAAAGCAAGTTACATTGTGAGAGTCCAATTGATGCATTATGAGGGTGCAATAAGTGTAGATAGAAAAGTGGTCCATTATATATACCCATGCCCCAGACAATAATGCAGCATCTGCAGGCAACCATATGTGCAGCATAATATAAGTTTTCAACCTTTGTCTTTTTTAGGTATTTTCACATTCATATTCATGACCTTTTATTTTTTAAATTTAGACCTTGTTTTATTTTATGTTTAGAAATTTGGATTTACAACTCAAGAACTGAAAATTAAATAAAATTTTTTTAAGACTTTTTATTTTTGTTGAGGTTGTTTAATAATGCGATTTTTTTTAATAATATCACAGCATCACGTCTTAAGTTAAAAATTGTGATCACATCTCTTCACTATTATATATCAATGTTTTATATTTAATTTGATTTTAATTTGTTCAATTCAATTTTAATTTCATTTCTTTTTTCAAAATAAAACATTTGAGATTTTATTCAACATAAAAAAAAAAATAATACCATTGAACCAAAGTCGATAAAAGTCGATAAAAATAATACCATTTGTTCACTTTGTTTTCTTATAAGTGACATAAAATCTCTCTAGCTAGAATACTCTATTTCTCTAGTTATATTTATAGTTAAATATTTTCTTAGATTTAGTAATTTTTTTTAAAAAAAATTAAGGTTCGCATTCCTAATTTTTGTCTCATTTTATTATATTAATTTATTAATTATTTGATCATCATTGTTTATATTAAATTGTACTTTAGATTTGTTTCAAATTATATATTTTTTCAGTATAATTTTTACATAATTCTTTTATATTTATACAAGATGAATATATTTTAATTTATTTATTAATATTCGTTTATTCTTTTTAATTAACATTGAGTGGTAAGTTGACAATTATTATGCAATATTTTAGTTTTGATTCATAACGTTTATTAAAGATATGGCAAAATCTTTTTTTATCATTATAAAGTATAAGATCGAGGTCATCCTAAAAATAAATCTCAACATGCAAGTAGAGATAATGTCAAACTATATCAATAAAAATCATCTTGACCTATATCAAATAATAATATATCAATATAGCGTTACAACATTTATTACAATATCTAAATCTTCTTAAAATAGCAATACATTTTTAAAATAGAAACGATAAGTCTAACCAAATAAGAGTCTAAATAATAAAATATATAAAGATAATTTATCATCATGTAAAGATTACCTTCAACTTGATACATATACATACAGATATTCCTATATTTTATTAACTAGCTTGAAGTATTTTAAAATATCCTATCCGATTCATTCAAGAACTATGTATATAAACATTTCAAATGTTGGAATAAGAGCAGACAGAATTTGTTGGACAGCTTGATTTCATACGATAACATTTTTTCATCATGAAAGAAATATACATGTACATTGACTAAAACTAAAATCTAAATCTAAATTAGAGTTATATATAAATAAGACACCCACTCTTTGGAAGTCTCGACTAGAAATAAGACCAATTTATAATATATAAGTGAGATGCAGACCTTACCTTACGTTTGTGAGATTGAATAGATCTAAAACACACTTCTAACACCACACCTTCGTATTAATTGTATAAATTAAGATAAATTTAAAGACACTTTTTCAATATTAGAATTATGTCTCCTCTGAGAAGATAGATACACCGTATATTGAGTGCATCTCGTTCTGAAGATAAAATTCACATGCTTTGTTTCTCATAGTGCTTGCAAAAATTAGGGTGTGCCCTAAAGCTACAACTTCAGCGTCTTTTGTCGCAGTAGTGGATAGTTTTTACTGCTAAGGCACTCACAGACAAATTAAGATCTATTTTGTGGTTTATAAGGAACGAGATCATAGACCACATTGTCTAGTTTTTTTTTTTTTTTTTTTTTTTATTTTCCAGCTATTTTCGTCTTCACTCACAGTTGGCCATGATTGCGAATAAGATCCAAGTTCTTTTATTTTGTGTCGACAAATTCGTATGAGAAACCTAGAAACCATATTAAAAGGTACTCTTAAATTAGTGATTTTGCATGATAATATTCAATATAAAGTAAGTATTCATAATTGATTATTGGAATTCAATCAAACTTGTTTACTTTTGCAGTTTTCTATTTATAAGTTATTGGGTTAAATATGTTTTTCGTCCCCCAACTATTGTCCGTTTTTGTGTTTAGTCCCTCTTTCAAAGTATAGTACAATTTAGCCCTTCAACTTTAGAAAACTCTGATATTAGTCCTTTTTACCAAATTTTTTTAACTTTATTTGCTGTTTCAAACGCATTTCTCAGTTAACATTGAAGCAAAAATGTGTCAAAATGTGTAAACAATCCAAATGCTATAATGTAACGTGCTTGAAACAGCAAATAAAATTTAAAAAATTTGGTAAAAAAGACTAAAACCATAGTTTTCTAAAGTTGAAGGACTAAATTATACTATACTTTGAAAGAGAGACTAAACACAAAAATGACCAATAGTTGGAGGACGAAATACATATTTAACCCTAAGTTATTTTATGAATCTTAAACTGGCATAAATCAAACAAAACATTTTATTTTTAATTTCGGTATGTTACTCATAAACAATTTCTGCAATCAGTTATCAATATTTTTAATCATTCTATTATTAATTTATTAATTATTTATTTGTCCAAACCATTGGTCTAATAACAATAACTTAAACGTTGACCCAATTATAATTTAACACCCATAAAATTTTTTCATCTATTTTCTTTACAATTATAGGGATGACTCAGAAGAGTACAAGTTTACCGTTCAGGTTAGATATCATATCATACAAAAGTGTTTATTTGAGGTGAACAATTATTGTTCATCTTACCATTTTAAGGTTGTCATTGTATTTTGAATTCGAGTTTTTTAAACAGAAAAAAATGTGGTTAGAAAGTATGGTTGATTAAAATGGCACAAGTAAAGGTTTTCAATTGAAAAAGGAGGTCTTGTGTATGTCACATAAGACCCCATGAACCGTTTTATGAGACTGACTTCATAATGAAAGAAAAAGTTACATAAAACAAAAGGACACGTGAGGTATTCTGACCTAACTTTGCACAGGAAAAAGATCGACCACATTTTTCTCTGAAGATAAGCAAGGATTTTCAAACACAATAAATAGAGAAAAATGCAACAAAATAATAGACTTATCTCTTGGATGTTATTAGAGCTAGTGGCGTTGTCTCACTTTCACACTATCCTTGGGTGGACCCTCTAGTAGGGTTTCCCTTGTAGTAGCCTCCTTTACGTGCATCATTATTGCACTCAGTCAAACGTGCCTAACCAGTAGCTCATGCATAACTTTTTTTTCTTTTTTCTGAGGGATGTGTCTTATACGAAAACTGTAAGGTAGGAGAGACAAAATAACAAAACGAAGAAGAGATTAATTTTAACTTAGAGTCTTTTTACAAGCTTCTTTACGATTTAAGTATAATTCACTTTAACAAAAAGAATATTCCTTAGATAAATTATCCGACCTCTTTCTTCCTCGATTATAAATTTTGTGGAGAAAAAGATGGGTATTCTTAAAAGTGGGAAGAAGTTAACCTAATTAAGACTTCAGACACTTTTGAGTTGATCTATTGCTGAATTAATGGAAAAAAGCGTTGAGAGTAGTTGAAATATTGGTGTTTTTTTTTTCTGTTATAAGAGTAGAGATGTTGAATATGAGTTCATCCAAATAGGAAATTAAAAAAATATATCTAATATGTCATTTTATAATATATATTATATTTCCATAATACGACAAGATATTAGTATAAATATAAAAGTGTCTTTATATCAAATTTAAGTGTCATTTCTTTAAAAAAGTTTCTTTTTCTATCTCAGTTTTTCTCGTCATTTATATATATATATATATATATATATATATATATATATATATATATATATATATATATATATATAACTTTTTTTTCCTTTTATATTAAAAGTTTTACACACTGCAAATAAAATTAATTTATAATATATAAATAAATTTAAATTTTAAAATTAAATTAAACTTAAATTTCACTTCTTATTAACATGGTAATTGAGTATATGAACGCGATATTAGCTGTAAAAGATAAAACCTCACTTGCTTTTCAACTTTTGTTATACATAAAAGTTGTTGTATTTCATAAAAAAGTCTGTTTGGAATCTAATTTTGATTTAAAAACTATACTCTAAAAAAGGAAAGAAAAACAGACACACATAATTAGTAGATTATAACACGACGTCGTAATCGTCATTAAGTGCTGAGATTGGTCCCCATCTGAACTTGTGGCACTTTGCCATTTCCATTTTCTACTCCCTTGTATTTGGAGTTAGATTTGGCTCCGAAATGACCGAAAGCCCCTTCCATTTCTTCAAGTGTTTTACCCCGTGTCTCGGGAAGCGCAAAGTAGAAGAATAACCACCCGATCACTGAAATACCAGAATAGAGAAAGAAAGTTCCACCAAAAGTGATGGCTTTAGTGAGGGACAAAAAGGTCATTGTAACAACCCCACTACTGACTCTATTCACCACAACACCGGCGGCCACACCCTGCGCCCGCAACCTCAACGGAAAGACCTCAGCGCTGTATACCCACGTGATGGGTCCCGCACCGATGGAAAACGTGGCCACGAAAGCTAACACCATAGCTATGCTCAATCCAATGCCCCATATCGGTTTACTCTCAGAGTTCTCAATGATGGTAAAGGCTATTCCCAGAGTGAGAAGCGAGACCATCATGCCTCCGACACTAGACAACAACATGGGACGACGTCCCACGCGGTCCAACACTAAAGAAGAAAGCACGATGAACAACGTCTTCACGAATCCAACGGCCACCGTTGCAAGAAGCGTATGTGTGTCATCGGTCATCCCAGCATTCTGGAAGATTCTCGGACTGTATAAAACGATGGCGTCCACCCCCGACGATTGTTGGAAGCAGTAAATCCCGAGCGCTGCAATTACGATGTGACGAACTGCAGGCGTTGGATAAAGGAACAACTCTTTCCAAACGTCCTTGCCCGTGCTTTGTTTCGTTACTTGAACGACGTCGTCGTTGCAACTCTCTGGTATCCCTGCGGCTTGTTTGATCTCGGCCAGCCTCAGTTGAGCTTCTTCCTTGCTGTCGGAGGTTTTGTTAAGCACTTTCGTTGCCTCTCCCAAACGTCCCCTCATCACCAGCCACCGCGGAGATTCCGGCATCGCCAACACTCCCAATGTTATGAGTGCCGAAGGAATTGCACCGACCCCAAGCATCATTCGCCATCCCAACTTCAATGTCATCTTTGAAAATGCGAAGTTGGATATGTATCCCAGTAATATCCCTCCATTAATAAAAGCCTGAAAAATCACGTTTTCGTCGATAAATAAATAAATATAACGCAATCAAAGTTTGATTGAATTATATTTAGCAAAAAAAAAATATATCATTACATCGGTGAAAGAAGTGAGGAAGCCACGATAGGAGGCTGGGGAGACCTCGGCGGAGTAGACAGGGCCAATCATGAGGGCGTAGCCGATGCCTATGCCGGCCACGAAACGGCCGAACATCAGAAAGGCATAGTTGGGAGAGAAACCCATGAGAATTGCCCCGGCGAAGAAGATGGTGCCGGCGAAGACAATGGTGTATCGGCGGCCTATCCAGTCGGAGGTTCTGCCGGCCAAGCATGAGCCTATGAGAGAGTAGAGGTTGATGATTCCCAAGAGTATCTCTATTTGCACATCCGACACCTTTAGGTCCTTCTTTATGTATATGGCTGCACCGGTCATCACCCCAATATCTATAACAATAACAACATCCATCGTGACTACACATACACCACAATCTACACATTCCATGTTTTTCATAATCAAAGATGGATGGTTTAATGTTTTAGATGCGATTGTTGAAAAGCTTAAAACTTTTAGATCGCAGAGAAGTAAATTGGAATGAATATAGTTAACAAGACTGACCATAACCAAGTAGAATGCATGTAGTGGAGGCCAATATAGCGCAGCCAAAAGCATAGAAGTTTGTTTTGGGCTTCTTGGGAGGATCGAAATCATCAAGAGTTTCAACTCCCTTTCCCTCTGCCATGTTGTTTGAAGGGAAAATGTGAGAGGAAAAGAGGGAGATGAGAGAAAAGCGTGTTAAAATGGTAACATGTATTTAATTTTTGGGTGTTATATGTGAAGTGTGAGGAGAGAAATTAAGGAGTATAGTGAAGTTGCATTGCAGGAAGTGCTTAAATAGACCAAATTGGAGTGCCACATTGTGGGAGTAAAATCCCCAACACTCTCTCCTACCTAAACAAATAGTTGTCACTTTGTGTGCCACATATTTTTGTTTTCTTTATCAAAATCAATTTAATATATGTGCTCGATAAGTACACCCCAATAACAATGTCTACCGTGATAAGGATAATAATATTGATTCGATGGTCGGTCGAGTTATCATTAATACTAATACAATTTGTTTTTTAAGCCGTTCGGTTTTATTTCTAGGAGTCTTGTTTTGACGAATATCACTCGATCTTGTTTTGAGATCCTTCCTTTGAATGAATTTTATCGGATACCTGTTAAAGATCCTTCAACGTTCAAGTTAGCACATAACAATAATAAATACACAATGAAGAAGGAAAAAGAATTTCTTATATCTTACCTTTTATCTGTATTTATAACTTTTTGGTATGGACTTGTGATTAGCGATTTCTTAATCTCAATCCAATCACTATCATTAATCATTATTTACCTTAATTCTCATGGGATTAAATCTTATGCCGACCGTGTAGACCAGCCGTCCTTCATTCCTAGTAAGGATTGACAGATACTTTCCGTATGGACTCAAAATAATTATAATCTTAGACGATCATCTGACTTGGCATGTCTTATGAGCCGTTGGTCTTCCCGGACACCCACCCGGTACAAATACTAATAATTATACGCGTGTGTAGATATTGTTATTTTATTTTCAATTATATTTTAAGAATTTAATCGTTCGAATGTTATGATTAGAGATGTCCTATTGTTATTTGATTATGATTGAAAACATTATTTTATTCAATGAAGAACTCTTCATCGTGGTGTTTGTTTGATGAAAATATATCATAAAACGGTATGTATTTTACAACACCTGGTTTGGTTATGATGGAGATTTCATTAGCTATATAAAGCATGTGTAGGTAAAAACATGTATCATTTTATGAGCACACTGAGTTATGCTTTTAGGCCCCATTATGAGATGCTTGGGCTTTTCTCTTTTCTTTTTTCTTTCTATTCCTTTTTAATGCATGTTTTTGGTGGGACTTACATGGATTTTCTTCCGTAACATTTCTTGTATGCTAATTTGAAGTTTTTATTGTTTTTATGTCAATCATTTTATTGTTTTTAGGCATCAATTTTCCATTTCTTTTCGTTTTTTCAAACCAAATTAAACTTTAGACTGGAAGAAGATTTTTCAAGAAATGTAATCATGATAATTATATGGAAAATTAACCAAAAGTAATGCTGAAGTTGAACGACTAAATATTAAGTAAACGTCTAAATTTTAATTTTTTAAATTTGTAATCAAATTAAGTTCAATTTTTATGTTTGGTTTTGGAAACAAATTTACTCAAATGATTTTAAATTTAATCGACTTAATTTACAACCTTAATAAAATGAAAAATTGTTTTCAAGGAAATTCCTAAATTACCATATATGTCACTTTTGGTTTTCCGCTTCCCGGATTAGTATTAACTATAGTTCATAGTATTTCTGTCACATTAAATATTTTTTGGCTTAATTATTATTTAAGTTTTCAATAAATTTCGAAACTTTCATTTGAGTTTGTAATAAATTTATACGATTTCTTGAATATTCAATAAATTAAAATTTCTCAATCGGAGAAGACATTTGATAAAAAGGTTATGGGATTTGGAATCATATGAAATATTCTAAAAAGGTTAATCTTATAAGGTAAAGTTGTTAAAAGCTTTCAATTTTTACTATGTTCACTATCATTGTCTTTATTGTTCTTTTCTAATGGGTATTATGTCTTTCATTATAAAAAGATTAAAATAGTCCGTTTTTAATGAAATTTTGTATTTTTCAATTTTTTTTAAGATTTTACATTAATGAATTTCACACTACAATATTTACCCTGAAGATATGAATGAAATGAGTTATAATTCGATTTTAACAAAATTTAACCGTACACAATTTAAACATACAAAATTTAATTCGTATAAATATCATTATCCATAAATATACTGGTTAACATTCATTTCAGACTTAAAGTAACCAAGCTATTTTCCTCTTGTCCTTTCAAAAACTGAAACTATAGAAACACAATTTCTTGTATAAATATATTTTTATTTAAAAAATGCATTTGTAAATATAAAAAGTACATGTCTTATTCAATGAGTCTGGCTATAACTTTTGCATTTTTAAAAAATAAAAATTAGCTACGTAAAGAAAAAGCAAGTCAAGAGAAATATGTCAATGCTATAAAAATACCCTTTTCAAAAATAGTCAAATGCTACTCATATTAGGAAAACTAGAGTCATCAAAATGGGTCACAACCAGCGAACCAACCTAGTTCACCACGGGTTCGGGCCGGATTAGGTTTGAAAAAATTGATTTTTTTTATATAGGTCAGATTTCAACCCGGCTCATTTAAACTTGGCTCATGCGGGTTGAACCCGTGGTGGGTCGGGTTGACCCGCCAACCCGCCTACCTAATTTTATTTTTTTAATTTATTATTTTATTTAGGGTTAAATATGTTTTTAGTTCCTATACTTTGGAGCGATTTTTGTTTTAGTCCCTCTTTCAAACTAAGGTACAATTTAGTCCTTCAACTTTAGAAAACTCTGGTTTTAGTCCTTTGTACCAAATTTTTTTAACTTTATTTGTTGTTNCAAACGCGTTTCTCAGTTAACATTGAAGCAAAAATGTGTNAAACAGTNTAAANAATCCAAATGCTATAATGNAACGTGNTTGAAAGAGCAAATAAAGTTAAAAAAATTTGGTAAAAAGGACTAAAACCAGAGTTTTCTAAAGTTGAAGGACTAAATTGTACCTTAGTTTGAAAGAGGAACTAAAACCAAAATCGCCCCAAAATATAGGGACTAAAAACATATTTAACCCTTTTATTTATGAAACCCTAAAATGTAAAATATTCTCTCTACTCATTGTGTATACCAAAATAATAACCTATGCTCTCACAAATCACTTCCACGGAACTTGCTCTCATTTATGGTGTTGTCATTCAAGAGAAAATATTGTAGATTTATCTATTCAAGATTCTAATATTGTAAATGGATAAGGAACACAAAAATGATTAATATAAGAAACTTATATGTATATTTTTTGTGTTTGTTTTTGGATGACATTTGGATTATATTGTATTTTTTATTATTATTTTGAATTGTCTTCAGTTTAACATCATTTTTTCGAAGTGAAATTTGTTTAAATTTGAATATAGAAAGTTTGTAAATTTTTCATTTTAAAAAAATTGTAATTAAATGGACTAATGAGCCAACCCGTTTATCCACCAACCCGTGGTGGGTCGAGTTGAGTTCGGATTTTTCTACCTCGCTAATAAATGAGCCAGATTGGATTGGCTCGCTAAGTGACCAACCCATGATGGACCGCACCGGATCGCGCTGGATTACCCGTTTTGACAGCTCTACTTAAACTATGAGTACAAATAAGGATATATAGTATCTTGAATGCTATTCTTTATTTATAATTAAAGTACATCCTGATATTTTTTTTATTATTTTATTATAATTATTTATTACACAATAACATTTCCAGTTTAAGTACTAAATCTTATATATTCTGTATTACTTGTAAGACCATAAAATATCATATTTAGATGTTTTGAAAGCTGACAGATAAAAGAATTATAATGCACCTGTCATTTGTTTAAACTTTAGTTATTTCTATAAGAAAGCCAATTATGGCTTGTATTGTGAAAATGATAGAACTTAGATAAGTTGAAATTTGAATCTCATATGTTATTATAGAGTTTTGATATCTGAGTCAGCAGACTCCATACTGAAAACTTCCATTACTTTTTTTTACCAAACATCTCATTGAGTTCATGCTGTCTCCATAACACATCAGATCTGATGCTAATGTGTGTGGCAAAAAATAAAACACAACAAACCAAGGAAAGAAGTGGACAAAGGAAAAGGAATCAAGTCGGTGTGTCACGTTTCCTAGTTTAGATAAATTATGTTTATGTTTCCGTCTGTTTCTATATAATTACTGAAATCTTTTCAAATTTCAAATTGCTTTAAAGGAAGAATGTAAGATGAGATCACTAATTTGTTTTTCTTTTATAGGAATGCAAGTTGTTTTAGTTTAAGAGATCCAATTTAATTTTACTTTTCTAAATAATTTTCAAATTTCAGATTAAAGTTCTTCTTTTATTTCCGCTTAATCGAGGTTAAAGTTAATAAATATTAAATGTTAATATGCAATCAAGGATAAATAATTATTTGAATACCACAAACATATATTTATAGATTTTAAAATGAACTTTTGATTAAAACTGATCCCATTGTAGCTCAAATGATAATGATCTAATTTAGAATTAATACAAATATCTTTAACACTAATTTTACTTTAGTCTTGATCGATTCATATAAAACCGTAGATTATTTGATCGTCCAGTTCTTAGACTCACCATACATACTTAGTCATTCAACCTAAAAATCTATAGAAATATTTATATATATAGCTTGAAAATTTAAGATATAGTTAAGAAATAATATTTTCTACGAGCTTATCAAACTCATCAAGAAGGTCATGAAGCTCTTTTCTGAGCGGAGCATTTTCAAAATAAGGATTTGATAATATTAGGTTATAATTTTTATAAAATTTAATTAATTAATATCAAAATAAAAAAAAATAATTGGATACAAGTATATATATATTCGTAAGTCAATAAGGATGAAACAAAAGTTTCATACTTATGATAATAAGTATGGATATTTATTTTGTATATACACTATATATTTACAAAATGCAAATTACCATTTGGTCTGTCTAACCTTCAAGCAAGCAAAATATATTTTGGTTTCAAAAATTGAACTCGAGATCTACATAAAAAAAAAAAAAATTGATGTAGGAATAGTAACAAGGCATTATGGTCAATATTGTATCCAATCTTAAAATATAAAATATTTCTTAAAAACACAAAATAAAGTATAAAAAGAATAGAATCGACATTAGAAATAAAATTATACAAAAATCATTTCACACATATGTCATGATTTTAATTATATCACTAACAATTTTATTTCTTTTTATTAATTACTGTGAAATATTTTTTAGCATTTTAATACCCAAAAATTTAACCATAAATGATACTATTGGATAAAATGATATATCATAAAGCATTAAATCATTTATTAACGAATCTAATAATAAAATTAAATATTTAATTTAATTTAAGTTTTTATTAATATATATTTAAATTACTAATATAAATTTGTAATATTAAAAAAATTAAATTAAAACTTTTAACTCTAGTTCACTATATATAATTTCCAGGGGAATTTAAAATTTCATATTAAAACCATTATTAAGTATAATTTAAATTAAAAAACTATTTGGATTACAAGAATTTAAATCAACATTTTAACATTTCTTATTTTAAATATTTTTATTATTTTTAAGTTATCATAGTTTTAAAATATTAAAAATTTTGAACTAAATATAAACAATCAAGTGTTATTTTTCTTTGATATTTTTATTAATTCTATATTATAAAAACTATATGAAACAATACAATTATCCCTTGGATGGATTTAGTGTCATTACCTCACTTTCCCCATCGTGGTGGGCCCTGTAGTAGGGTTTCCCTTAGGCCCACCTTAATGGGCTCAATTTGAATATATCGTATAAGGCTTATATAAAAATTGAAGAGATTAATTATATTTTAGAGGGATGGAGTACATTTACCTTTTACTATTCATGTTATGTAATTTAAGTAATCACATTAATTTGGACATACAATCGCCTCTTTCTTTTAGAAATTTCTATGAGTTTCTTTACTATAAATAAATAAATATAGGAGAAAAATATTGTGAAAAATAGACTATAACCCACATTGATTCCTTGATTATAAATTTTAGGTGGAAAAAAGGTATTCTTAGAAGAAGTAGAAAAAACTTGAGAGACTTTTCCATTCAGATTTCCCGAAGTAGTGAAAAAAAAAAGAGGTTTAGAATAAGAATTATCCAAATAAATAATTAGTAAACAATATCTAATCTAATATATGTTGACATAATAATACTTTATATTTCCAATAATACGACAAAATATGTGTATAAGGATAAAAATGTCTTTGTACAAAATTTAAGTGTCATTTTCTTCCCTTTCTTTTTCTCTTTTTCTTTCTTTCTTTTAAATTTTTTATTGTCCCTACTTCTCACATATACCTTATATTCTCATTTATTCTTCTCCTTTCTACCATTTAATGCATGAATATTTGTAGGGAAATGATATTGTACACGTTAGACCTAAATATCTCTTCAAATAACATTATTATAATATGTCATCATACATATCTCTAAATTAACGTCTCAAAAAAAATGATGAAAAATAGAAAAGCCCATAATTTATTTTTAATTGTGATTCATATTTTTTTTTCATACACAAGTCTTTTGGAATATGATTTTTGATTTAAAAAACTACTGTTTTTAGAAAAACATAAGCACTAGATTATTACACGATGTCCTAATATTGTCTACGGCTGGAGATTGGTCGCCAGCTGAAGTTGTGAAACTTTGGCATTTCCATTTTCTATTCCATTGTTGTTGGTGTTGTTGGATTTGGCTCTGAAAGTACCAAAAGAACCTTCCATGTCTTCGAGTGTTTTACCCCGTGTCTCAGGAAGCACGGTGTAGAAGAATAACCACCCAATGGCAGCAATGCCAAAATACAGGAAGAAAGCTCCGCCAATAGTGATGGCTTTAGTCAGGGACAAAAAAGTCATTGAAATAACGCCACTTGTCGTTCTGTTCACCACCACACCTGCAGCCGCACCCTGCGCCCGCAACCTCAACGGAAAGATCTCAGAGCTGTACACCCACGTGATGGGTCCCGCACCGATGGAAAACGTTGCCACGTAGGTTAACACCATCGTTATACTCAATCCAATGGCCCACATCAGTTTACTCTTCGACTGATCGATGATCGTAAGGCTGATTGCCAGAGTCAGAAGCGAGAGCACCATGCCCCCCACACTAGACAATAACAGGGGACGACGACCCACCCGGTCCAACATGAAAGTAGCAACCAAGATGAATATCGTCTTCACGAATCCAACGGCCACCGTTGCCAGAAGCTTTTGTGTGTCATCGGTGATCCCAGCCTTCTCGAAGATTGTGGGGCTGTATAAAACCACGGCGTCCACGCCCGACGCTTGTTGGAAGAAGTGAATCCCCAGCGCCGCAATTACGATGTGACGAATCGCAGGCGTTGGATGGAGGAACAACTCTTTCCACACGCCCTCGCCGGTGCTTTGTTTCGTTACTTGAACGACGTCGTCGTTGCAACTCTCTGGTATCCCTGCGGCTTGTTTGATCTCGGCCAGCCTCAGTTGAGCTTCTTCCTTGCTGTCGGAGGTTTTGTTAAGCACTTTCGTTGCCTCTCCCAAACGTCCCCTCATCACCAGCCACCGCGGAGATTCCGGCATCGCCAACACTCCCAATGTCAGGAGAATCGAGGGAAACACACCGACCCCAAGCATCATTCGCCATCCCAACTTCAATGACAACTTTGAAAATGCATAGTTGGATATGTATCCGAGTAATATCCCACCATTAATAAAAACCTGCAAAATCACGTTTCGGTAAATAAATAAATATAAAAAAAAATAAAAAAAAAATCAAATTTTGATTCGGTAATATTTAGCAAATAAAGGTGACCTCGGGAAAGGAAGTGAGGAAGCCACGGGTTGACGCCGGAGAGACTTCGGCGGTGTAGACAGGGGCGATCATGAGGGCGTAGCCGATGCCGATGCCAGCCACGAAACGCCCGAACATCAGAAAGAGATAGTTGGGAGAGAAACCCATGAGAATTGCCCCGGCGAAGAAGATGGTGCCGGCGAAGACAATGGTGTAACGCCGGCCTATCCAGTCGGAAGTTCTGCCGGCCAAGCATGAGCCTATGAGAGAGTAGAGATTGATGATTCCCAAGAGTATCTCGATTTGCACGTCCGACACCTTTAGGTCCCTCTTTATGTACATGGCTGCACCACTCATCACCCCGATATCTGTAACAATAACAACAGATACATCCATCGTAACTACACATAAACTAAGAGATTCCCTTTTTCTGAAGAATCTTGAGAAATCTCTCACATAAACTAAACACTCTTTTTTCCATTTACCTTTTCAGCAAAAGTCTTCTTACCTTTTTTTTTTCTTTTCCCACTTAACTGGATAAGTTTTACAGTACTAATATAGTGTCGGCACATGTTACACCGGTTTCCCTCCGAACAAAGTATATTAATTTGTCCGACAAAGTTAATGAATAACATGGTTGGTTTTATGTTTGAGATGTGATTTGCGATTTTTTGAAAAGCTGACAGAGTGATGGATTTTCCAGAAGAGGAGATATAATACAAGACTCACCATAGCCAAGTAAAATGGATGTCATGGAGGCCAAAATAGCGCAACCAAAAGCATACTTGTTTCTTTTGGGCTTCTTGGAAGGATTGAAATCCCCCACAGTTTGGCCAGCTTCAACTCCCTTTCCCTGAGTCATGTTGTTGACTCAGTTGAAATGGGTATCCGGAAGAGGGAAAATCTGAGAGGAAGAGAGAGAGATTATAGAGAGAAAAGCGTGCTAAATTGGTAAGATGTATTTAATTTAGCATGAGGATAAGTGAAGAGAGAAATTAAGCAGTGGAGTGCTTAAATAGAAGAAATTGGCATTGAGATGCATTCGTCACCATAGACTAAGGAGTCTCACATGGTGGGAAGTTGTATTTCCAACACACTCTCTCTCTTTCTAAGCTAAAGAAAGAAAGAAATGGTTGCCACTGTGTATGCCATATATTTAATTTCCTTTCTGAAAATGATTTTAGTAAGCTCCGTAAGTGACAGGGATAAGCTCCGTAAGCCCCGGTCACCACTAGTTTTCCTTATATTTTGTTTTATATATATTATATATTTTTTTCATATGAAGAAGTGGTGAAACTGTAAAAGAAGTTGTTTTCATGGATGATGTGCCATTTTTTTACGTAAAAAACGAGGACGAAGGAACAAACACTGCAGCTGTACACAACTTCATCACTCCATCCGCAGAAATATGGAAGCAAACTTTTTAGATTATTTTAAATATTTTTAATGACTTCGTATTTTATTCGAATAAAGTTAGATTATAAAAAATGAATAAAATGGTTTTAAGATTAAGTCAAATAAAATAAAAATAAATAAATAAGGAGATTCTTTTAAAAAAATTAACTGAAGACATAAATAAAATTTAACTATTAAAAATAATAAAAGATATTAATTATTATATATACGTGTAAATTAATTATAAAAATATTTAAAACAGTTTCTAATCTTATCTTAAATATAAAAGATAAGATAAAATCAGAAGAGATAAATCATTTCACAACAATCATAACTTTACAATAAAACCAAATCAAATAAAGTTTTTCATATAAAAAACATGGGTAAAGGAGAAAACGAGTGGATAAAGATAAAGAGAAAATAGAATATAGAAAAATAATAAATTCATGTATTTTATTAACTTTATACTTACTTTCACTTTCTTTATTTTTCCTATTATTTAATACATTGATTAATTCTTATATTTACTATTTAATTTATCTGATCTTTTTATATTTATATGCACATATTATTGATTTATATTCATGTTGTTCAATTTATTTTCAATTATATATTTTTTATACTTATTATTTTATATTTATGTCATTTAATATATTTTTAATTATTCAATGGTTAATTTAATTTATATTAATTGACTTATTTTCAATTATTCTCCTCATTAATTTATAATTATACTGTATAACTTATTTTCAATAATACATTGATGTTGTCTATTAGTTTATATTTATGTCAATTAGATTATATTTATATTTGTATTCACTAAAATATATTCTAGTCGATTGGTCAATTATATATGTTTAATTACCTTTTAGATTATCGTATTTCTCCTTTTATTCATTTACATTTTTATTATTTAGTTTATTTCCAATGTGTAAGTCATTTTATTCTTTTACATTCTTATTTATTTATTAATAATATAATATGTTCTCTTCTTTGTTCATTTGTATATTTGTTATTTTCTTTTTTCTTTTTATACATTGACTCGTATTTAATTGTTTATTTAAAGTCTTTTTATTTATTTATTTTTTTAGATATTATTCTTTTATTATTAAGATAAATATATAAATAATAATAAGTAAAAGTAAATATATTTTTTCAAAAGTTACATTCCATCGATTTTTTTATTAAACATCTGAAGAATATATATATATATATAAATCAAAATGGTGTATTATCAGTAAGCCAAAAAGTTTTAACGGTTATATTTGATTATTTTTATTTTTTTAATATTTTTAATTATATTTAATTTTTACATATAAAGATGTTTGACTCTTAGTTATAAGTATTTAATCACATAAAATAAAATGTTCACTTACAAGTAAAATAACAAAAAAAAAAAATCGTTATTTACATTAATTCTTAATTATTAATCCACTTGAAGAACTTCTATTTTGTTAGAAAAATTTTGTTGTTTCTCACCTGTTTAAATAGTTTGATATTTTGATATTTGAAAAGTTCTTTTTATATTTTTAAGATAATTTCCATTTTTATACTCTTAATTTGTATTTTTTCATGATAATTTATCGATGTATTTAATGACTTATAAGACACCCATTATTATTAATTTTTAAACGTTCTTATTTATTATTTATTTGTATCATGTATACTGATTTGATGATTTTGTATATAATTATTTTTATTTTCTAAAGAAAAATTTAACATTATTTCACTAATCATAATATAGGAAATTTATATTAATTTCATGAATATTGTATATCACGTTCAACATGGGTTGAGGTTAAAAAAATAAAAGATTTATACTAAATTCAAATTATTATTAGTTTAATTTTTGTGTATTGATTTCATTCTATTCACATATAATAACATTTATTAATGTAGAAAGAAGAAATTTCATTAGACTTAGATAAATAAGAAAAAATATATTTGAAATATATTTTGGATATTTTAAAAATAAATTAATCTTGTTAATTATATTTTAATAAAAGTATTTGTATAGTAATTATATAAAAATTAAATTTGGTTTAAATTTTGAAGGGAGAAAATTATTTGATTTTAAAAAAGTTAAATTAAAGTAAAACAAAACAAAAATATAGGTAGCAAATTGAAATTAAAACAATGATGACAATGACACGTAATATTGTCGAGGTTACATCACACATCACTATTATGTTGTTAGTTTGACACATGGCAAAAAAATTTATTTTTTAAAATTAAAAGATTTAAAAATGTAATTATATATATATATAATTAGAAAGTTACACGCATCATTAACATTATTAGTAGCAAATTACATCAATTTTATCAAAATAAAAATTAATTTGAGACGCATAAAAAAAAGAAACATATTTGATATATTTTTTTCAAAATGATAGACGAATAACATAATTTAACATACATATTTTTTTATTATATAAATCATCTACTTGATTAAAGATTTTTTATAGTTTAAAAAATTAAAATAGATGTTTTTATGTTATAAATACATACTAAGTAATATTTTATTAATATAATATTCTAATTAATAAGATGATTTACTAATTTAAGGTGTTACAAGTTTCATTAAATACTTTTAATCTAACATTATTTATTATTTTAATTTATAAATTAAACAAATATTTAAATAGAAATTAGTTTGTCAACTCTCAACCGTCTTCTAAAATAGGTTTCTAATAAATAAATTTTATGAAATAATCTCTATATAATATATCATATGTAATACAAAGGTTATGTCATATGGTCGTTTGATCAATCTAAAACCATATCGTTTATTCACTCAGGAGTATTTATTAACACATCATGAGACTAGGTAGTTTTACTTTATGAACGTCATCCTTAAATAATAATTAAGTTTAATGATGTTAACTTAAGTCAAAGTATTATTATTAGTTAAGTTGTAATTAAACTTGTGGTAATTTGAAGTTCATTCAAAAATGGATAATGACATTTAGACAACATTTGAACATTGATTATGTGTTCATCTGTGATTGGTGAAAAATTATTCTACAATAATGTTTATGATTATTATTATTGATTGTGGAGTAATTTTTGACTAATCACATATTAACACACAATCAATGTTCAAATATTGTAAAAAATGTTGTCTAAATATCATTATCCTTCAAAAATTCATTAATTCAGGTTTAAGATCATAAGTATTGAATATATATATATATATATATACGTACGTATGTATAGATAGATAGATAGATGGATAGATAGATATGAGTATTATTAATTAACACAAAAAGTGTAGGTGTTAAATATAAGACGTGAGGCATGATTCTGATACAGGGATTCCATTATCCTGATGGATCAGCTCTTACACATAATCATTTGTATAATATACTTTGAATATGCTTCTAAACAATTTCAACATATTATTAAAATGAAAGTGATTTAATGGATAAACCTTTTTACAATCTCTGTTCACATGTCATTACGGATTTTGGATATAATATTCCTCATGGATTCAGACAACTTTCATATTTACATTATTTATATTTTAGTTTTTTTTTCTATCTTGTAAACACTCAATTTTACTTTGCTACTTGGATACGTTGCTTATGTTTCTTATAATTTTCTAATGTTGAGATATTTACGAAATTGACTTTTCTATTTATAATGTAACCTATATGTGATTTTAAGACCTGATATAATGCATGAAATTAGGACATATATAGATTCACTAATGGTGACAAAAATCCTATCATAACTTACCCACTTAGGAAAAACCAAATAAAAGCAATAATGTCGAAAATCAAGAAATTAAAGAAACATCACAGAAATTAAATAATGCAGATTCGTACCAAAACTAGTCTTATGAGAACCTAAAGGATAAAGATACGATACATATAAATAAATAATAACTATTCATATAAGATAACAAATTGAATGTTTTATGAGTCAACCCTTTTAGTTGGAATAATTTATTTCCATTGGTAAAGAATTTTGATAGCAATGCATTTAAATAAAAGGAATGAACATTAAATAATCGAGTTTTACCTTTATAGTTTTTTATTTAAGTTTTAATTAATATGATATTTTTAAACAGAATAAAGTAAGGAGGATTATATACTTTATTAAAATGTACACAAAAAAGTAATAATATCTGTTAAAAATATAAAGAACATGAATATTTATTTCATAATTGGAGAGAATATATAATGTTATATTTTTGGAGAGAATATTTATCTTAACAAGACGCGTGTTCCTTTTTTTTTTTTTCCTGTTATTCACTATTTCATAAACGACTTAATAGAAGAAAATCACAAGTAACACTCGTAAGTTTAACACGAATAACAACGAAATATAAATATAAGAATCCTGGAATATATAAGAAGTTAATATACAAAGCCTTCTATAATTTAAATCAAGATCGACCTTTTTCAAATCAAAGAAGAAAATAAATCATTAGTGTTTGAAATATAAAACAAATTCTCAATTTCCATTACATAATGTGTCAACATGTTTAAAGTAATTATTTCATGATATATTAGAAACAAAATTCATGTTGAGTTCTTTTTACTGAAAATTACAATAAATTGTTTTTTTATCAATGTCAATCACAATCAAATCAAATTGATTTATTAATTAAAATTTAAAGACACGAAATAAAAGTTATATATATATATATATATATATATATATATATATATATATATATATGTGTGTGTGTGTGTGGATCTGATAGATATAGGAAAGAGTTTAAAATATATTTATGAAAGAAATATTCACGTATTCACACAACCATAATTAATATTATCAATTTGATATTATTATTATTATTCACATATATTATTTTTATTATTATTATTTATAATATTATTTTAATAATATTATTTGGTATCAAAACAAAAATTCAAATTTATTATATTAATTCTATAAATATAATTTATATTTCTTTAAAAAAAGCTATATCATTTCATTATTTTATTATTATAAATCGCAAAACTACCCGATTCAAAATTTCGATAAGAACAATATATAAATTTAAATAATTTTATTTATGTCTTATTAAAAACCTATCTAGAATACTCTTTGATTAGAAAATTTAAATATATCGTATTATGATTATTTCTTTCTAAATTTTGTTTCATCGTATTTTTTCTAAAAGAAATAAACTAATATAATTTGTTTTCATCAAAGTTAAGATGATAGCGTTACTCACTAATATGATTTGTTATTTTTAAAATAAACTTATTTTCACTTACATGTCGTTTGTTATTTATATTCTATTTGATTGATTTTATTAACTTATTTTTAAACATAGAAATCAAACTAAAAATTATCATAATATTAAAATAAAAAATTCATTCATTTCATCCAAAGCTAATTTTTTACATATTTTAAAATCCATATAACAACATTTTATTTTTAAGAGTTCGTAATAGATTATGGAAAGAAGACAGAACAAAAAGTAGGTTATCTCGTTCTCTATTTAGTATTTAAAATAATTTACTAAACAAATTTTTAAAAACTTAATATGTTTTTTGAGGAATTGTTATTAAAAATATCTAAATATTTAAAATTAATATTTGAATAGAAAGTGAGAAAAGAAATAATAAATCTGTTAATTTATTGGTATTATGACTTTTATGGGTCAACAATGACGGAGAGATTCGTATATTGGATGGACCTACCGAAGACTTCCAAAATCTACTAGACTGCAATTATTATTATTCTTCTCTATATAAAGACCCATTTTTTTTATTATTCATTTCTCTATTTCGATTTTAACTTGGGTAATAAAAGATAAAAATCACTTTTCTAAGCATAATAGAAGTTTTTAAAATAGTAAATTATTAGCTCAACAGCGAAAATCATGTACAGTAATAATAACATTGTTAACTGATATAGATATTTATCAAATTATTTATTTATTCAATATTACAAATATGAACTTTTATGAATTTGTACAAATTTGACTGCTTTTAATTCCATTAAGGAGCACCTCATCATTGAAACAACATCATAACATTTTAATAAATAAATGTTGAATATTGCAATAAAAGTACATTTATAATTAGATTTTAATATTATTTTGTTCTGATTTTGTTAACATTATCCTAAAAGTGATGATTGAAATTTTTAAAAAGATCCGGAACAATTTGATGTCATGGATCACATGGCAAGTCACCCAAGTCAAAACAACATTTGAAAGAAGGACCAAAGTTATATAAGATTTGTATAAGTTGAAGAATCGGTTTCCTTGGTCTTTGAGCATGCATATCTTTTAACAATTATATTATGGTCCACATTTATATATTATTTACCCTTATCTTAATCTCTACTACCTCAATACCATTTTAATAAGATTGTGGGTCACGATCAAACTACCTTTTGGTTTAAGGAGTAACTCCATTAAATAAATGAATGAGATGAAAAAAAAAATCATAAACTATATTAAAAGTAAAATTTTAAACTTAATTTAATTCTAAAAATTATGTCCAAATATATATTTTATATATAAAATTAGATATAAATGAATAATTTAATATAACAATGATAATAAATAGAAAAATAATCAATTTTGTTGTTATAACTTATAAATAGAAAAATAATAAATATACTATCGAAATTGACATTATTCCTAGTTTTACGGATTTTCAACAAATTATCTCTCGATATATTTTATTACATTATTTACTATATTTATACTAAATATATCTTCTGCTACACAATAATTAATTCTACCTATGAAACTAAGCTATCTATCAAACTTTACACTATTATATGATTTTTGTGAATATCAATGTTACATAACAATTATGCACTGTTCATATTTCTAGGCACAACATGTTAGTCATTAATTGGTTACCATTTCCCAACCAACCAGACACGTATCGATGCCAACACAATGGGGAAGAACACTCATTAAATATGTTGTTGAATAATAAAAGAATGTTAGAATCCTTTTCAGGATAATTCAAACAATAAATATTAGTTGAAGAAGAATGATAAGAATATAAAAAAAAGGAAATAATATAATAACATACAAAATTAATTAATATAGTTTGAGATGTTAATGAATTGTAGTTTCTCAACTTTAAATATTTACAGAAATTACAAGCTATTTTTATTGTTTCTAACGAAAGTTGACAAGAAAATTTTGCTCACAGTAAAAATTAACCAATGTGTAATATAATTTACATAAGGTATCTATATATAAGAAATAATTATAATTAATTTCTTAAATCATATTGTATAGAGTAGGTGATGCGTGATATACATTTTCTTTACATTAATACAATCAGATCAAACTCAGATAATATTATAAAATGATGATAGACACACTTATTTTAGAAATCTTAAACAAGCTAAAAATCAACATGGTTTTTCTAATGTTTTGGTTTTTTCCTTCATGAATTATTATAAGTATGATACAATCCTTGAAGCTTGCACCAGTGTGTATATATGTGTACGTTGCATACAGACAAGACAACAGAGGTTTTTATTTTTGTCAACATTCATAAACTCTTAAGCCATCAAACATCAGACTGTATAGATAAATCAACAGCTCAAATATTCTAAGTTGAACTAATATGAATTTTGCACGTATTAAAAAATGACGATAGATTCGTTGACTCATCCTAGTATATGTTCCACGAATGGTTAATAATTTGCATTATGATATTAAAAATTATTTTGCTTAACTTGTAGTCTATTACACGTCTCAAATATCTTTTTTTTCTAAGTGTGGACTATTAATCTAGTCAAAATTGTCTAATAGTGAATACGTATACAATGTGCTTTTCATATGGGTGGAAAAAATATATATAAATAAAATAACTATAGGTATAAAATCAAAATTCGAACTTTTTACTATAAAAATAAGGAAAAACAACGAAGAATGTAAGAAATAGGAAAATTAACGGTAATGACAGTTTAATTATTAATTACCTGATTTCTCCTTGTTCCTTTCAAGGTGACTCCTGAGGAGGATGGGTATATACTTTGTAATTATATTGGTTAAAAATGTGTTAGCTTTATATCTCCATCAGATTATGTTGATAAATGAACATGTACCTGTGTGGCAATAATCCTTTTAATCAATAACTTTAATTTGCTAGAAATATTTGGTTCTTTTCTATGTTACATACTAAACTTACTTCTCAATTTAATTTTAGATATATGTTTAGATTTTTTTTTTTAATTTTTAACTTAAAAAATTCTAATATATGTTATTATATTATTGAAATGGTTTCTCCATTTTTTTTTTTGAAAATTTGTCAAAAAGTGTATAATTTTTGTAAGTAAAACACTGAACTTGAAGATTTCAGCCATATGTGGTAGGCATATGTATTTTCTTGTGTGGTATTTTCAAAGCTTTAAATTTCCATGGAAGTCACTATCGCATGTGAATACATCTGTGGGATTGCAATGGTTATAAAGTAGGACTTAAAATCTTTCATATTTTTCCACAGTGTGCGTTCTCTTCACCTTGGCAATATTTTATGCTTTCCATTTTCTACTTTTAAATAAATAAACTTAACAATGATTATCATTAATTACTTCAAGATCGACCATCTTGTCAGATATGCAAAATCTAATGTTCTGTGCTAATGGGTTGTCCAGAAGAGGATCAAAGATAGCTAAGAACAAAAAGAAACGATTTTGTAAAGTTAAACTAAATCTAAATATTCATATATATACTTTTAAAATATTATCATAACATGTTATAATCTGTGAAACAGATCATCCATTATATTATACAGGCACCAACTTCAATAAGAAGTGGTTATAGCAGTATTTTTCTCCTTTGAATCGAAAGTATAAAATTGCTTAATTTTTTAATGATGAGTTAATTGTATAGCAGCACGATGATCTGGACGTGCAACTTGTTCAGCATAGACGACAGAAAGAAAAATGATTAAACTAAGTTGGTGTTTGAAGGCTGCGAAACCAGGTTTTTCTGGTACAAGGCTGCAAAACCTTATGATTGGTGTTGATTGATCATTTTCTATTGTTGCTGTGTCGTGTTACCTATGTTGACAAAACAGACACGCACACATGCAATTAAAAAGCTTTCGGAGATGGCCGGTCCATAAACAATGACACAAATCCTTAGCCAGTTCCTTTCGTTTGTGTCAGTATAGGGAAAGATTTCATATCTGAAATGTCACTAGTGTAAAAACGTTGTTTATCGTCGATAAATTTGGGCTTTTAACGTCACTTTAACATCCGACGTCTAAACGGGCGAGGTCTATGGGACGTCGCAATTCCTCTAAACCAACGTCGATATAAACGTCGGCTAACGATATCCACCGACGTCTCTATAGACGTTTGCTTAAACTCACACCGACGTCTAATTACTCTATATAAACGTCCACCTATGATTAAACCGACGTCAACATGAATATATAAAGAGGTTTAAAATGACACTAACCGACGTCTATGTTGTTATAGACGTCGGACATGGCTTTAACTGACGTCTAACAACAATTTTGTGTTTTAGTGCAGTTTTGAT